>NC_092255.1:23621567-23644067 GCF_036320965.1 Panulirus ornatus | reverse complement strand
CCTACTACCCATGTTGTAGAGGTAACTCTAGAATGAGAATAACTAGTTATTTCTGTCGTAGTACGGCTGGAGGGTAACTTTCTCGTAAGGTGAGGTATGTACAGGGCTTACAGTGTGTGGGTGGGTACAGTGTTGATCGGGGAAGGTCAGTGTGGATGTATGGGGGTGCGTGTATGGCAGAGGGGCTCAAGATAGCCTTTTGAAGGAGAGGCTCCATCGTCAGTTGGGTTGAGGTGGGCCAGTGTGTGGAAGGTCATGTTGACCGTATATATGTTCCTCCTTTTTTTTCATACATATTCGCCATTTCCCGCGTTAGCGAGGTAACGTTAAGAACACGGGACTGAGAGCCTTAGAGAGAGAATATCCTCACTTGGCCCCCTTCTCTGTTCCTTCTTTTGGAAAATTAAAAAAAGAAACGGGAGAGGAGGATTTCTAGCCACCTGCTCCCTCCCCTTTTGGTCGCCTTCTACGACACACAGGGAATACGTGGGAAGTATTCTTTCTCCCTTATCCCCAGGGATGAAATATATATATATATATATATATATATATATATATATATATATATATATATATATATATATATATATATATATATATATATAGATAGATAGATACTAATGATAATAATAAATCTATAAACTGGGAAGCAGTCAGGTCACTCCCGCTCACCAGTAATGCTCTGGAGAAAAGAAGAACAACAGCAATAATGATAAAGATGTCTCTGTTGAGGGCAACAACAACAACAGCAACAAGAGGCGGGTTGTGAAGCCGGGGTACCCACCTTGGACACAGATATCTTAACATGTGTGCCAAGAGTGTGAGGGCCTCATTGTGCCCACACCAGTGCCTTGAACTCATCTCTTGAGGAGGGGGGGAGGAGGAAAGGGGGGGGGGGAGAATTGGAGGAGAGGAGGGTTGTGAGTTGAGTAGGGGGGTGGTTGGGTGATTAAAACGGACGACTCTATAGCGATGAGTTCCCCTAGCGTACGATTATTGCAGCGATCAACTCCAGTGTAGGTGATTGTCTAGCCCCAGCGTACGGATTAATGATTATTTCCCGATAGCGATTAATCCCCATTAGTAAGCGCTCTACTCCCCCCCATTAGCTAACGCTCAACCCCCCATTAGCTAACGCTCGTCCTGCAACAGTGTGGCGGTCAACTCCAGTGGGTCTGGCATCAGCCCCTGTTAGTTTTCGATCAACCCCATTAGCGATTAACCCCCATTAGTTAGCGACCAGCCCTCATTAGTTAGCGACCAGCCCCCGTTAGTTAGCGACCAGCCCTCATTAGTCAGCGATCAGACCCCCGTTAATTAGTGCCCAGCGCCCATAAGTCAGCGACCAGCCTCCATTAGCTAGCGATCATTTTCCATTACTTAGCGACCAGCCCTCGGTGTACGACGATCATGTAGCGAGGATAGCAACTTGTATGACTGCTGTATTTTTCCAGCCTCACTGTTGAGGGTATGGTCCTTAGGTATCGCCTGTAGCTAGTTCGAGTGAGCATGACGGTACGACCCTTGAGGACGACGGTACGACTTTGAGTACGACGATACGACCCTTGAGTACGACGATACGACCCTTGGGTACGACGGTACGACCCTTGAGTACGACGGCACGACCCTTGAGTACGACGGCACGATTCTTGAGTACGACGGCACGACCCTTGATCACGACGGCACGATATTTCCTTCGTGAGGGTCGTACCCTCGTGCTCAAGGGTCGTGCTGTCGTGCTCAAGAGCCGTACCGTCGTATGTATATTGTCAGACGCTGGGACGTCTGTGCCGTTGTTCTTTTGCCCACTGATGATGCTTGACTGTTGAATCAGCATCTGTGCCACATGTCTGTTGCCCACTGATGATGCCAGAGTGTTGAGTCAACGTCTGTGTCTTTACTCCGTTGCCCACTTGGAGATTCCAGAGTGTTGAATCATCGTCTGTGTCTCTGGTCTGTTCCTCACTGAAGATTCCAGACTGTGGGCTCAAAGTCTGTGTCTCTGGTCAGTTGCCTAGTGATGATGCCAGACTGCTGAGCCAACGTCTGTGACACATATTGTTGCCCACTGATGCTGCCAGACGGAGCAAGCAACGTCTGTGTCTCTAGTCTGTTGCTCACTGTTACCGAACCTATGAGCCAGCATTCTGTTGCGTGTCTCTTCCCCCACTGATCCAGATAGCATTACTTCCCTGGTATAGATGTGGCATTCTATATCCTCACGCACTCCTAATTGGAGCCCCAGCGGGGTGCGTTGGAGGGTAGGGGTGTGTGGTACAGCTGCCCTATTAAAGTGCGTCGAACAAGACCTTATTCACAGAATCTAATCCATCTTTTGGCACAGTCCTCACAGACTTTAAATAGAATATTTCCGACCCATTCTGAGCTATGTAATTTCTCCTGCAGTCTGGCGGCATATTTCAAAACTTATTTTTGAGTGCGTCGTAAACATGGCTTTGTTTATGTTGTGGGGCACAATCTCGAACGTATTTAAGACGTCTGGTGATGACTAATGTGGCAGACAATGAGAAACCTGTTGTTCTACAAGGTAAGGAACAAGAGGACGGGGGTAGAGACTGTAAGGGGAAACGCTCTTGCCTTACTTGCCCTATTTACCTTCTTGTAACAGAAGGCAAATAGACTCTTAGACACAAGACGAAAGTATTTACCCCGTAATATTCATCTTTTTTCCATCGCCTCCCTCTGGTTTTATTCTATTATATTCGATTTCAGAAGACTTGGAATGTTTACGTTTACATAGCCAAAGCATTTCAGTGATAGTATGTACGTAGATTTAAGGTACATTAGATTTGTTTGTGCGCACTGTTAGCTGAATACCGTGTGATGTTTATGATTGCGTGTGGGGAATTTCTATGAACGGTGCATACACATGTACATGATGTTTATGCAGGTCAGGGCATGGCAGATTTTGGATAGAGTGCAAGAATAACTTCAAGAATATTACTCTCCATAAGATAGTCACAGAGTTATTGAAACAATAGACCTTGAGGCCAGGAAACACTGATTGTGGAACAGTTAGTTATGTAATGTTCCAGTGTGTGCTTAGTGCAAAGCAGACAGGCCACCTGGATCAGAGACCTCGCGACGTGCTACATGTTCTTGTACTCTTGGCGTATCTTGCCTTAATTCAGGTCTTCTGCTTTCTATACTGGTGTTTCATAAACCTGGAACGATCATAGTACATAATGCTACTGCTTCCTGGTCTTTCAGCATCCCTCAAGAGATCTTGTTCGTCGTGGAGAAATGTAGTATCATCCGCACGAAATACATTTCAGTTAGACTGACTCCATCATAGGGACCTGGAAGCTGACAAGCACGTCTGACAGATTTACGAACCTGTTCATGACGGTTATGGCCATCATGTGAAGGTATCCCTTTGAATTGGATATGTAAGCTGTTGTTTTGGCCTTCAGAAAGGAAGGAGTGAATGACGGAAGGAACACACACACAGTTTCCTGCAGGGCGCTCTGCCTGGAAAGTGTGGTGGCTCTGGAGAACAGAAAGGATGACAAACATGAACTCGGAGTGAGGCAAGACATCTCAGTGCCCTGAGAATATTTCAGAGTTCGCCGTGGATGGCGCTTGACGGAGGGCTCAAGTTTTTAGTGCTGGGAGTGAATGAAATTGTTATTGTTTCAGACCACTGAAGCCTCATACCTTCGCGCCGGCCCCGGAAGGGTCCATGAGTATGCATAAGCAGGCGTATTGTTAGGCAAGTGGGTAAGCCTCTTATCTTTTTGTGTTCACATGTTAGTCTTTGCAAGATGTGAGGACTGAGCTGGTCAGGACGACAGTTTACGTATAATCAGTCAGAAGAGATCTGATGTGCCAGGGTTCTATGGATACTGACAACAGTAGTTCCCGTAGCTGGAATTGGCTAAGGTCGAGCCACCTGCGATAGCCTGGTGAATGACAGCAGGTTGTCTCACGCAGGGAGCTGGGGGTCGTTGACAACATGTAGGTTGCTGATGTGCAAGATTGGGAACGGATGCTGGGTTGGTAAGACCCTTGGGACGAAAAGCGGCATTAAGGTCTATAGTAAAGTAAAGGACTGTGAGCAGTGCGATCTTAGTAGAGCCCTTCTTCCAAATACCTCCCTGCTCTCCCTTCATCTTCCTCCCCCTCCTACTCCCCCTCCCCCATCCCCCATCCTCCAGCCCCTCCCATTGCTCACAAGACACGAGGCTGAGGAAGGCGGCAACAGGGATCTCAGTGAAGTGAAAATTGCTCTCTTCCGCCCCTTTGTGGGGACGCGGCCTGGCAAAAATAACGCGTGGTTGTTTCCCCTGACCCGCCGACCCTGATTTATGGCCCGGGGACAGTCTCAGGGTCCGGGACACGGCCCAGCTAGGGTCTAGGGCAAGGGGATGTAAGGGCTGTGGGGCTTGAGAAGTCAAGGTGTAAGCCTCAGAGAGTTTAGGTCCTAGGAAGTTAAGGTCTCCAGCTGTTCGGACCCGAGAATCGAAGTTTTGGGCAATCAGGGTCTTCACTAAGACGATCAGGGCCATGGATAGTCAGGGCCTTGGAGAACCAGCGCTTTGGGCCTTAGACAGTTAGAATTTTGGTGAAGATCTCTTTCGCTGTCGCTAGGCCGCAGGACTCTCAGGGGCTCGCTAGGGGCAAAATGATTTGGAGAATCATCTTTTTAATTTGACCAGTTCTCTATGGCGCCTTCAGGAATGTCTTCTTGGAGTTGAGGATTTAGTGTTGTTCCTGTCACGTCTGCACTTTGATCCTGAGCAGCAGGAGGCGTAGGAGGAGGAGGAGGAGGTTGCCAAATGGTGCCTCCGTCAGTCAGTGGCCGCGGTCGGCCTCCCCTTCCTTCCTGGCTGCTGCTGGTGTAACCACAGCCACGTGCGACACCCAACGCCCACCAACCCCAGTTTACAAGGGAAACCGAGCCGTAGCTGGTCCCGCCAGAAGCGACCATCAACAACAGTCTTTTAGGATATTCGATATTCCTTTTCTTTATTCTTTTCATCAACGATAGTTATGTATAGAGATACAGAAACATTACTTGAAGTGATATATTTAGTGATATATTTAGATATATTTAGCTTTATTTTTGACATAAAGCCCCATAGAATTAGTTGTTTACTTATGGTATCCCATGGTGTGGCTTATCACTCTGTTATGATAGAGGGTATGTGCCTTCCCCACATCCCCAGAGACCCTCCGTACACCCCCAGAGACCCTCCCTCCCGCACCCCTCAGAGTGCCACCCGCAGGGTAGCAAACTCCTCATAACGACATAGTAAAGCCATTAGAAGCGAGTGTTGTGTCAACATACCACCCGTGGGGCTGCTGGCAGACCGGTCTTTAACCCAACTGTGTGATCAAGCACCGGGGTTGGAACCCCCGAGCCTTCATCATCGTCATGGTACGTTAGCCACCTTAAGCGTGACGGTGCGCGATACCCTTGAGCACAACGGGGCCACCCTTGGGTACGATGGCCTTTGACCTGAACCCTTAAACGCTCAGGTCATCGTACGAATCCGAGGTCCGCACAAGGGTCGTACCATCGTGTACATGGATCGTACCGTCGTGCACAAGAGCTCTCACCGTCGTGCACAAGGCTCGCACCGTCGTGCACAAGAGCTCTCACCGTCGTGCACAAGGCTCGCACCGTCGTGCACAAGGATCGCACCGTCGTGCAGAGGGATCGTGCCTTCTTGCTCAGTGAAGTAAGTGTAAGTTACATGCGAACATTCGTTCGAGAACATAGTTGCACCTTTCAGTCTTCCCAAGTTCAACCATGTTTCTCCTACTTCACCCACCTCGTTGCCCGCCACACAAGAGGGGCAGCTAGAAAAGGTGCAAAAAAGGGCATGAAAGGTTATCCTCGGTCCCTCTTACATCACAACCTGTCAACATACCAAACACGTTGGTCCTCCTGGCTTTAGCCGATCATCTCTTGGACCTCACCCCCTGCAGTTCGGGAAGCAGCTATAGCACCAGCCTCGCCACTGTCATCTCCTCCTCCCCTAAGATCCCTCGGCCCATGATTTGCCGTTGGCCACCGTAAGCGCACGGAGCCCATCAGAACCCGTACACACCGCTAGAAGACCAGCCCCCATCTCTGCTGTTATGAGCTTCATATATTACTCGTATTGGCTGCGTAAAGACCACACAACCACTGTGTGCATTTTCAGCTCCGGGCTGCAAGTAATTCAGTAAACCTTGATTACTAGTATTACATATTAGCGAAGATTATCGGACCCGTTCACAGACGAAATAAAAATCCCAATCGGGAGGTGACATATATAAAACGAGAATTTTTTTTAATCGTCCCAGACTTGACCATCAGAGGTAAAAGTGAAAGACAGATGACTTGATAATGATCAGAGATCATCATTGTGTGTTGTCCCATTACGATCACGACCTCCAGCCATAAAGCACACAACAGAGATCACTTGATGTGTATTTTCCACTGATGTTGGTTGACCGTCAACACCTTCCATTACGACGGCAAAATATCGCCCGCCCAGCAATTACGGCTACAAGAGCTATCCTCCCGGTAATCTTGCCGGTCCAATAAGGTTCAGAGCCTTTGAAGAACTACTGCTTAAAACGACCTTCATTGCTTTAAATGTGTGGTCCATATATTTACTCCACAGTGTTCACTCTGGCCCAAAAACTCAAAGGGATATCCGAAAATTTGTCAAACAATTTTACAAAATAAGATCAGATTTTATTCTTTTTTTTCGTAAGACATAGTCGCCCACAACATTATTCTATAGACTATTTTTCTCCCCGAATTTAGCAAATGCCTTTGTGCTTAAATCCTTACATGATTGTGAATTATTATGTTTTGATTCATTATAACCAGATTATTATTTTTTTTTTTAATTAAACCTTCATTCGTCACAGTAGTTAACGAAGCGAAAACCTTCGTTTTATTAGCTCCTATGCAGCTGACATCTCATGGCAAGCATGAGATGTGGTTCATGGCTGCTCATGTTATTCCTGGCCAGCCACCAGAACTCCATCATTCGCCATGCTCATAATCCACTCAGTTTAATCCCTGGAGCACGACGGTACGACCATGGAGCACGACGATACGACCCTGGAGCACAACGGTGCGACCATGGAGTACGACGGTACGACCCTGGAGCACGACGGTACGACCATGGAACACGACGGTACGACCCTAGAGCACAACGGTGCGACCATGGAGTACGACGGTACGACCCTGGAGCACGACGGTACGACCATGGAGCACGACGGTACGACCCTGGAGCATGACGTGACGACCCTTGAATACGACACTACGATCCGTAGATATGAAGACTTGGCCTTTGACGTAGTCGAAACCCAGGCCATCGTACCGTCGTGTTCATGGGTCGTATCGTCGTGGTTAAGGGTCGTTCCGTCGTGGTTAAGGGTCGTGCCGTCGTGCTCAAGGGATATATGGTCGAGCGTCATAACAGAAGCTGCGAGCTTGTCTTGTCACGACTTAATTTACCGTTAATATTTACTTACCTTTGTATAACCATGCTTTCCAAACAAGTACGTTACGTACATACTCACACTTCAATATTTACATTTACATATTTACGCATATTAGTATGCAGTATATGTACCCGTGTGTGTACTTGTACATAGACACATGACTCACATATTTACTTGACAAATTAAGATATGTGATCTACCCTCTCCCGGCTCCCCTACACAGAGAAGGGGAGAACTGAGCATTTCCTGGGGTGAGAGGGGGAGGCGCAACCTCCCCCAGAAACCTCGCCATGATGAGCAGGAAATTGCTTCAGGTGGTCAGTTTCTTGGGTATTGTTGTTCCCGTGCCTGGGATGTGGTTCATGGCAGTAGGGCTGCTGGTTGTACCCCAGGATGTCTGGTGTATCATGTCCGTGGTCGTTGTGAACGAGAAACCAATGATAAGAATATCACAGATGCGTAGATACGTAGACCAGATGGGTAGGAGTGGAAGACCTTCGGCCGATAACGAAGGTAATTCATACTAAATGTACTTAATTGTTTTTCCATTTCTGTCATTTGGCACTTGGTCGTTGATGCTTCACAGCAGTTAATGTTTACATATATTCATTCATGTACGTTGATAATGTTAATTAAGAACATACTCAGTTGATAGGGATAATATTTCCATCTATTGTTCTTTTTCTGTCTAAGGTCGTTTGTATGAATGTCGAGAGTTGTTGATATGAGTTCATCAATATTATCCTCCATGTCTCATTGGCACTCTTTTTACCAGCTTTTGAATCTTTCACCTGATCTGCCGCTTTCTCTTGTACTCCTCCCAGTCATACGCGTTGGAGCAAAGTACATCCCGAAGTAATGAACGCAAAAAGTATAGATACCTTTATGTCGAGGCTAGACTCATACCTTCACTGCCATCTCTCATCAATGAGGACAGTTCATTTCTCTTTTTCCAGAATCTCGCCTCAGAGCAATTGTTATCATCCTGACTCTGAACTCTTTCCAATCCACCGTCTCCTGTAAGATGTCATGCCCATGATTTTCATCCAACACAACATTGCTTTGTATTTTGTTCACATATTTTTCCTGCCGACAGTTGAGCAGGAGGGAGAGGTGGGTGTAGAGGGTTTCCAATGCTTTCCTATCCTGTTTGTAACACTATACTTGTATTATTTTATTTTACGGATAACCTTGTTATGGACTGTCAGGTTTCCTGGTATCTGTCCTCTTCATGTACACCTTCCCTGCAGGCACTGCCGGTGTTGGCTTGGTCGTCGAGTTTGTCGTTCACATAACATTATGTGTTCTGATTTTTGTCGTCGTCATTGTTGTTGTTAAAGAGATGTTTCCAGTCACTCCGGCTCCTTTTCCTTAACTCTTAAACCCGCCGTTGTTTGACGCAGGTACATGACGCGTCCATCTCTGGTGAAGGGTGAGACATGGGCGGCACTGACACACACACACACACACACACACACACACACACACACACACACACACACACACACACACACGTCACTGAGGTAACTCTGAGACGGGCTACAACGAGACACAGAGCAGTGAGACACTTTAGTGAGACGCCACGAGTTGCCTGGGTTACGGTCATTGCCTTTGCTGCTGAGGTCATGAGATTGGATCTCCTAATTGGGTTTCTCACCCGGGGTCAGGACAACGTGGCAGTGAGACAGGAATGAGAGAGGAACGGGAGTGAGATGGAGAGATCTGGGCCAGAGATTGGTGTGAGGAACAGCGGCGAGAGAGAACTGAGACGCGCTGTAACGCAACGGTGAGGCAGGCATCACGGGGAGACACAGAGGTGTGAGACAGACGTCTCAGAGACACAGCGATGAGACACACAGACGTGAGCTGACGGGTTGGGACACTCGTGCGAAAACAGAATGACATAATCAGTGAGACATACATACAGTGAGACATACGTTGGAGAAACCAGCAGAGATGGACAGAACGAAGTCAGCAGTGAGAAATATATCACTGGAAAACAGTGAGACATATGGCAGTGGTGCTGAGATGAGAAATATGGCAGTGGTACAGCGATGAGAAATATGGCAATGGTACAGCGATGAGAAATATGGCAATGGTACAGCGATGAGAAATATGACAGTGGTACAGCGATGAGAAATATATCAGTATTTCAGTAGTGAGAAATACGAAAATGTTAAATTGATGAGAAATATAGAAATATCGCACCACTGAGAAATATACGAATGCTACAGTAATGAGAAATATTGGAATGTCACAGTAAAGTGGTAAATAGAAATGTTACAGCTACGAGATATATGATATAATGTTACAGGAATGAGAGATAGAGCAATGTTACAGCTACGAGATATATGATATAATGTTACAGGAATGAGAGATAGAGCAATGTTACAGCTACGAGATATATGATATAATGTTACAGGAATGAGAGATAGAGCCATGTTGGAACTACAGCAATGGTAGACCATTAAGAAATATGTTTGTACCTACGTCACAGGAATGAGACGTAAGAATGAGGAGACAGATCGAAGTAAGACAACCCGAACATAACAATGAGACATACAAGTGTGTTCAAGAATATGAGACAAACTCTCAGACATTGGAACACAGTAGAAATATAGATTGCATTAAGACATACTGAAACGTTATAGAAGTGGAGTATACACTATAGACAGTAGTGAGACGGGAGTGTACCGCTTGTGACACAGCGGTGAGACGGGAGTGTACCGCTTGTTGAGACAGACGGCGGTGAGACAGGAGTGTACCGCTTGTTGAGACAGACAGCGGTGAGACGGGAGTGTACCGTCTGGCCGTGGAGTAGTAAGGGTATCGTCTGCTGGGTAACTGACGGTTGTAATTATGGGATGAAAGGCCGTGGGGCCGGGATTGGCAGCTGGTTCAACCCACCCCGGGGGCCAGCGGGGTAGGGGAGACTACCCTGTGGCTCCCGAGGGGTATGAGACTCGTTCGCGGGACACCGGGTCAAGAGTGAGGGAGAGTACCCTGGGGCACACTGTGGCTTGCCAGGGAGAGGAAACTCCCCTGGGGGAAGATTGTAGCTTACCAGGGGTGGAGACTCCCCTGAGGGATGCTGTGGCTCACCAGGGAGTGTGGGCTTCCCTGGAGAACACTGTGGTTCACGAGGGGAAGGAGACTCCCCTGGGGGTACACTGGTTGACGAAGGGAAGACTTCCCCGGGGAACACACACTCTCTCTCTTGAGAGGGAGACATCCTTGCGTGGTATGCTGTATGGTACACTGACTCACACTGTACGGTACACTGACTCACACTGTGCGGTACACTGACTCACACTGTGCGGTACACTGACTGACACTGTACGATACACTGACTCACACTGCACAGTACACTGACTCACACTGTACGATACACTGACTCACACTGTGCGGTACACTGACTCACACTGTACGGTACACTGACTCACACTGTGCGGTACACTGACTCACACTGTACGGTACACTGACTCACACTGTACAGTACACTGACTCACACTGAACGGTACACTGACTCACACTGTACGGTACACTGACTCACACTATACAGTACACTGACTCACACTGTACGATACACTGACTGACACTGCACGGTACACTGACTCACTTTGCTTTACATTGTGATACTGTTGACCTACTGTGTAGGAAGGCCGCATCAGTATGTCGCACACTGATGGTAAACTGTCCTTCAGTATTACGTCTCCCTAATTCTTTAAAACTTATTTCTTTATTTCAGTCTTTTATTTCACTCAATTTTATTCTTATGTAAATTCAAGTTATCGTATTCTTCTATGTTGACTGACATGACAAGGGCAAAACATGCCTCAGTCAAGGTCGTTTCGGATGGAAAGATGGTAAGGTACGAGGAAACAAGAATAAGGAAATTACTGAGCTCGATTCGTGTCTGTAGACCTGACTCTTAAAGATGCAGAGGTTATAGGAGGAGGGAAAGATGATGGAGGAAGGAGACTTCCGCACAGCTTTGTCGATCGTGGAAAGGAGGCATCGCAACGGTCAATCCTCGTGTGGCTGGTCTCCCCCATAGAAGTTATGGGAAGCAGCAGATAGGTATGTGCGTCGGGTGTGACCCTTGGAGGCAGGGACACACGCAGGCAGCCCACTAGAGTAGCGACGTAAAAAGTACCTGTAGGACAGGCAGAGGGCAGCAGCAGCAGGCAAAAGCACATTGGACAAAAATGGATTGTTGAGGAGAGGTGATTCCTGGATCATTAACGAGACAAGACTTTTGATCCCACACTGGCTAATGACGACTTGGAGCAGGATGGCAAGAGTAAAATCCCTGAAGATATGAGGCAGTTGCTCACCAGATTGTTCACTCCGTATCATTCACAGATAGAGGCGTAGACTTATATTTCCATGACTTTATTTAGTTTGATCTCAGCGAACCTAATTAGTGGCGGCCGTAATTATTTCTGATTGGCCTCATTATCCCTGGCAAGTGGAGCACGGCGCAGTGCCGCGCCTCAACCTGACCACGGCTGACCGGCGGCGCAGTGAGCTTGGTGACTGGTGCCTTTATGACCGTTCCTGACGACCGTGTGCATGGCTCTGTCACCCGCTGTGTGAGGTAGAGTCATGACACCCTGATCATGTTAGGACGACCCTTGAGCGTACGACCCTTGGGTGTGATGGCGTTTTGACTCAACCATCAGGGATGAGGCCAGAAGCCATGCTATTATGCTCAGAGGGTCGTTCCGTCGTGGTTAAGTAAAAGTCGCACCTTCGTGTTCAAGGAGTCGTCGTGTCGTGATCACGAGTCGTACCATCCAGCGCGAGGATCGTAACGTCATCGTCAAGGGTGGCACGGTCGTGCCCCAGGGGGCAACGTGGTGCCCGAGGTCGTCCTGATAAGGACCAGTGGAGGGACGGCTCTCTCTGCTGGCCGGAGATTTCATTATTGATAAAGTGGGCGGCCGGTAGGTGGTGGGCGGGGTCCTGGCCCTTCGTCACACCCACCGCCCACTGCCCGTCACGCCCAGCGGTAATCAGGCCGCAAGGATCGTCCTTTGGGGGAGCCGTCCACGCCGGAAGATGAGATCGACCCACAAGAGATGCCTTCACTCGCCCTCCGCCGGGAGGTGGTACCCCCTAGTCCCTAGTACCCCCATTTCCTTGGTATCTCCTCTTCCTTGTACCCTTCTCACTGGTACCTCCTCTTCCTCCGTACCCCCCATCAGTGGTACCTAAACAAGGAAGCATCCAGCTGAGTCAGTGACAAACGGAGTACCACAAGGCTCACTTCTAGGCCCCCTGTACCCTGATCATTCTAAACCAGTGATATGGAGAGTGCAGTACTCACCAGTGAGATAATGTCACATCTGCCCACGAAAAGAAATTAAGACGTAAAACGCGAACAACGGATGACTGGGTAATGATTCAGGGATCGCTCAGTGATTGTAAGAGAATTGGATGCAGTGATCAAAGACAAGGTAAAATGGTGATAGAATTATTATAGTAATATAAGATATTTGATAAGCAAGCACAACATGAATGAGGCCTGAGAAGGATAATTAGTAGTAATGCAAAATAAGCAAAGCATGGCTTTCCTGCGTGTAATAAAGCAAATAAAATCTTAGCTCTTATAGCACCGCTCTATATGGTGACTGGATTGTGTCTATGCTTCTTCCGGGAACCTCCTTCCCCTGTGCCTCCCTCCCTGGTACTCCAGCCTCCGCCTCCTTAGTTGACTGTCTCTCTCTCGCCATTATTCCCTTTTGATAATCAATATTCTTTGCTTTAAATCATCATCCCTTGTTAAATACTGTTAACCCCTTTTAATCGCCTCGTTACTTGCCAATCATCTCATCATCTGTCCTTTCCTCCTTTCTCCACCGCCTCTTCCACGACTGTTCTCCACCACCACATCACCACCATCTTCTCCCCCCACCATCTCCTTCCTCCTTCTTCGCCAGCGTCACCAGTAATCCCTAATAAATGAGCGGCCAGGCCGGACGCCTCCCATCTTATCCCAAATAGGGTACACCCGTGTATGGTAACCTCCGTTTTCTTTCACTGTAGATTTTAGAAATTGGAATAACGTTAAGATTATATAAATATATTTTTTTTTTTTTTTTTTTTTTTTTTTTTATACTTTGTCGCTGTCTCCCGCGTATTGCGAGGTAGCGCAAGGAAACAGACGAAAGAAATGGCCCAACCCCCCCCATACACATGTACATACACACGTCCACACACACAAATATACATACCTACACAGCTTTCCATGGTTTACCCCGGACGCTTCACATGCCTTGATTCAATCCACTGACAGCACGTCAACCCCTGTATACCACATCGCTCCAATTCACTCTATTCCTTGCCCTCCTTTCACCCTCCTGCATGTTCAGGCCCCGATCACACAAAATCTTTTTCACTCCATCTTTCCACCTCCAATTTGGTCTCCCTCTTCTCCTCGTTCCCTCCACCTCCGACACATATATCCTCTTGGTCAATCTTTCCTCACTCATTCTCTCCATGTGCCCAAACCATTTTAAAACACTCTCTTCTGCTCTCTCAACCACGCTCTTTTTATTTCCACACCTCTCTCTTACCCTTACGTTACTTACTCGATCAAACCACCTCACACCACACATTGTCCTCAAACATCTCATTTCCAGCACATCCATCCTCCTGCGCACAACTCTATCCATAGCCCACGCCTCGCAACCATACAACATTGTTGGAACTACTATTCCTTCAAACATACCCATTTTTGCTTTCCGGGATAATGTTCTCGACTTCCACACATTTTTCAAGGCTCCCAAAATTTTCGCCCCCTCCCCCACCCTATGATCCACTTCCGCTTCCATGGTTCCATCCGCTGACAGATCCACTCCCAGATATCTAAAACACTTCACTTCCTCCAGTTTTTCACCATTCAAACTCACCTCCCAATATATATATATATATATATATATATATATATATATATATATATATATATATATATATATACGCCATGAGAAGGCAAAGAGCCCGAAAGATTATCGGTGTAGGGAAGAAAACAGACATCGCAACGGCTCATCCTTGAGTTGCCGACGGCTGCACAGTAATCACCGTGACGCAGTGGCTTAATCACGCTACTTGAGGTATTTCAGAGGATGTTGGGAAACCACACAGACACACACACACACACACACACACACACCACTGTGAGGCACCCCCACATAAATGAGGCCTTGTATTTCACTAGTCATGATGTGCGTTGTGGTATTACAGGTGTTGAAAGGGTCTTGGTCATGGTCGCCTTGTGGTCGTTCGCAACTTGATTTACGAGGAAAGATGTCGTGTTGGTCGTCACACTCAGTGTGTACACGGCTGTGGTCTTCGTGTTGGTCGTCACACTCAGTGTACACATAACACTTGACTGTTACACTGTAAACATCGCCTCATATTTTTACATTTTTCCCCCGCCAATCTAATTTACGTTCATTTCCATCTGTGCATCCCAGGATGGAAGAAGAGTCGTTTAAATGTACAGCCCAGTCGTCGTCTCCTCCCCCAAGGAACTTGTGATGGGATAGAGAGACACACGACACATCTATCAGTAAGGTTCTCAGGGGCGACTGATGACGGAGGTGTCGGGTGGAGGGGGATGTGTGGTGTGTGTGTGTGTGTGAGGGAGGAGGGGATGGTGGGCTGGGTATGAGAGCCGAGATCGTGGTAGTGGCGGGCGTAAATCTTGCCCGCGAGACAGATATACGAGGGAGTGAATCTATGCCTGGGAGAGAGCGACTTACTTGTGTAGCTGAATGCTGGTCACACAAGACTCTACACGACCCCCCCCTGATTTTGGGACCACCACGGATAAACATCTGCCTCCTATACCGGTGGCCTGCTTGTGGAGACCACCCTGTGGTCCGCGTGCCGCCGACGGCTTCCGTGTGATAACAATGGCCTGTCTGTAAAGACCGATGGGGTTCGAACCCCGCCGATCATCTCTTTATAGCGCTACACTGTCTTTAGCGATCGTACTGACTTACTATATTATATATATATATATATATATATATATATATATATATATATATATAATTTCACCTCCCTATCCTTGATAACTAACCGAGGCAGCGAAAACCGTAAAATTCGTGTTAGCAAAACAAGTCAAATGACTTAAAGCTTTTGAATGTAATTTACATTAGAAACCCGTGTGTGTGTGTGTGTGTGTGTGTGTGTGTGTGTGTGTGTGTGTGTGTGTGTGTGTGTGTGTGTTGTGTGTGTGTCGTAAATTTTAGATTATATTCGTGTGTTTCTTCCTTGGTAGCAGGGTTTCTTGACGGAGCAAAGAGTGAAAGAAAAACATTGGGAGTTTGGTAGTGGTTATGTGTTCGTTGTGAGGTGTTTACTTGTTTTTGTTTTTCGTGTACCTTCTGGGAGAAACGTTGGTGGGAATTCACCAACGTTGATCAAACGTTCACCTTGAAAACGTTTTGAAGTTAGTGATTCCAAAACGTACATAAACAGTTATATTCTGAGATTTATTTAGAAGTTTGATATTGTACTTAACAGCCACATTAGATTTGATATGATTCTGGGAAATAGGTCATTAACCATCGCTTCACTTATATGATTAAGTCGTACACCGTAGGTAAGTAAACGTATCATATTTGACAAATGCACCATGAAATAGAGTAGATTAAATTACTGATTTTAGGTGAAATTACCCACAGAGGCCTGTGATGAAATGCTTCCAAGAGAATAGACGTATGGTAATTTTTTTTTTTCAATCAGACATCTGTAACTCACGACCGGAGATATTATATCGCAAGTGGTAAGCCACTACCAGAGTTATCTAATACAATATATGTTTGGACATTATTTCTCTCAAGTTGGCCAAGATCGTCATAATTCACTCGAGTTATGGCAATACAATGTTTATGATTCATTATCTCCATCGAGATCTCTTGAAAGATATCTTCACACTCGCAGTACCTTGTGCCACACACACACACACACACACACACACACACACACACACACACACACACACACACACACACACACGTAGCGTAAAATGCTCAGTTGGTCCGGGCTGAAGATGACTTTTAGATTTTGTAGCCAAGTGCATCTTCAGTGTGTTCCCTGAGTACACACAACTGAGGGCGCTTTGAATGTGTCCTTCCTCGAGTATAATTTTGAGTGCATGTGGAGGTATGTTGTGAGAATGGGTCATTCTCATGCATTTTGCTGGGTCTTATCAGTATTGGGTCAAACCAGAATGCTGGAGGTCACGCCAGCTCTGGGTCACACCATGGTGACGAGTGGTAGGTCACACTAGGATGCTGGGGTCACGCGAACTCTGGGTCACACCAGCACTGGGTCACACTAGGATACTGGGGTCTCACCAGTACTGGGTCACACCAGGATACTAGGGTCACACCAGCAGTGGGTCACACCAGGATGCCGGGGTCACACCAGGATGCCTGGGTCACACCAGCACTGGGTCACACCAGGATGCTGGCTATAATTACAAGCATCAAATTAAAGATTGCCTGGATGATAATGGAGTACAATGATGGCTTGAGAAGTGTCGGGGCAAGAGAGTGGGACACAGCCAGTGTCTTGTTCAGGCTTTACGTGTGTGGAGAATTTCTCTTACACGAAGCCGAGCAGCGGGGAACAGAGCGGGTTCTGTTGCCTTCCTCCCCGGCGCTGTCACGCTTCGCTTGTTGATCTTTCTGCTGGCCAACTGTTGACACATCTCTTTCATCCTGGAGTAATTACTCTCCCCGAGTCTGTTGCACAGAAAGTAATAACTCACTTGAATCTGTTGCACATAGAGCTATAACTCACCCGAGTCTCTTGCACATGGAGTGATAACTCACTGAGTCTGTTGCACATGAGGTGATAACTTCGAGTCTGTTGCACATAAGGTAATAAACTCACTTGAGTCTGTTGCACATAGAGCTATAACTCACCCGAGTCTCTTGCACATGGAGTGATAACTCACTGAGTCTGTTGCACATGAGGTGATAACTTCGAGTCTGTAGCACATAAGGTAATAAACTCACTTGAGTCTGTTGCACATGAGGTGATAACTTCGAGTCTGTTGCACATGAGGTAATAAACTCACTTGAGTCTGTTGCACATGAGGTGATAACTTCGAGTCTGTTGCACATAAGGTAATAAACTCACTTGAGTCTGTTGCACATGAGGTGATAACTCGAGTCTGTTGCACATAAGTTAATAAACTCACTTGAATCTGTTGCACATAGAGCTATAACTCACCCGAGTCTCTTGCACATGGAGTGATAACTCACTGAGTCTGTTGCACATGAGGTGATAACTTCGAGTCTGTTGCACATAAGGTAATAAACTCACTTGAGTCTGTTGCACATGAGGTGATAACTCGAGTCTGTTGCACATAAGGTAATAAACTCACTTGAATCTGTTGCACATAGAGCTATAACTCACCCGAGTCTCTTGCGCATGGAGTGATAACTCACTGAGTCTGTTGCACATGAGTTAATAAACTCACTTGAGTCTGTTGCTCTACAGTGTGTTGTGCATAAATGACTGAAGATTATTACACATGATTATATTCATGAGTGCATTGGACGTGAAGTGATCACTCTTGATCATTGCTCATGAGGTAATTAACCATTTTTTTTAGACCATTAAGGCTGAATTACGCACGAGCCTTTGCTATACGAGGTCACACTAGCACTAGGTCACAGCTAGATGTTGGGGGGTCACACCCACACTGGCTCACACCAGGATGTTGGGGTCACACTAGCAGTGGGTCGCGCCTGGATGTTGGGGTCACACTAGCACTGGGTCACACTAGGATGTTGGGGTCACACTAGCAGTGGGTCGCGCCTGGATGTTGGGGTCACACTAGCAGTGGGTCACACTAGGATGTTGGGGTCACACTAGCAGTGGGTCGCGCCTGGATGTTGGGGTCACACTAGCAGTGGGTCACACTAGGATGTTGGGGTCACACTAGCACTGGGTCACCCCTGGATGTTGGGGTCACACTAGCACTGGGTCACACTAGGATGTTGGGGTCACACCAGCACTGGCTCACACCAGGATGCTGGGGTCACACTAGCACTGGGTCACACTAGGATGTTGGGGTCACACCAGCACTGGGTCACACCAGGATGTTGGGGTCACACTAGCAGTGGGTCACCCCTGGATGTTGGGGTCACACTAGCACTGGCTCACACCAGGATGCTGGGGTCACACCAGGATGCTGGGGTCACACCAGGATGCTGGGGTCACACCAGGATGCTGGGGTCACACCTGGATGCTGGGGTCACACCAGGATGCTGGGGTCACACCTGGATGTTGGGGGTCACACTTGGATGCTGGGGTTCGCCCTAGCATTGGGTCACACCTGGATGCTGCCAGGTCTCTGTTGCCCATGTACGTTTTAAGACGTTATTTCGTGTGTTTGGAGAGCCGTAGGAACTACACATGATGTAGAGGAAGTCGTTTATTTAAATGAGAAGCAGCGAAAAAAACATTGTATTGGCCTGTGGGAGAGACTGATTGGTGGTTGATCGTACAGGACATCATATCGTGTATTCTGATTGGTTGATTTTACATGCCATCATCTTGTCGTCACTGTTGAATGGTATCTGATTGGTTAATTGTGCGCGACACCACATCGCCTTTTGTCTGATGTTCGTACCTGATTGGTTAATTGGACGTGACATCACGTCGTGTCTTGTGTTCTGGTTGGTGTTCCACTGGGTGATCGTACATGACATCATCATGTCCCCACTTCTCGGGCGGTGTCTGATTGGTTGATTATAAACAACATCATCATGTTGTCACCTCTTAAGTGGTGTTGGATTGGCTGAAATTATACATGACGTCACATCGTTTCTGAACGGCGTCTTCTTGTGTTTGAACGTTGGTTATCTCGTACATCAACAGAATAGGTGACAAATCAGTAAGGATAGGGTTAACCTAACCATTAAGGATAGGTTAATGAAGCTAGCATGGATAGGTTAATTAGACCAGAGAGTGTAGGTTAATGAAATTAATCAGTAATGATAGATTAATCTGTAGGAACGGGTGTATGTCGACATTTCCTTATATTCAGCATTTCAGGACGTTTCATCACAGTGACGTTGGTTGTATTAACGTATCAAGAGCCTTTTAGGACAATGACGTCACATGAAATCACCAATCAGAGCCTTTTCTCTCTCTTCTTAAGAGTCTTTTAGGACCATGACGTCACATGAAATCACCAATCAGAGCCTTTTCTCTCTCTTCTTAAGAGTCTTGTAGGACAATGACGTCACATGAAATCACCAATCAGAGCCTTTTCTCTCTCTTCTTAGAGTCTTTTAGGACAATGACGTCACATGAAATCACCAATCAGAGCCTTTCTTGTTTGGTTTCAGTGTTTTGTTGGTGACCAATGAAATCGCTTCGTGTCAACTTTTCTAAAATTTCTGTCTTTCGTGGCCAAAAAAAAAAGAAAAAAAAATAGAAAAAAAAAAGAATTTTGCCCTGATTTATGAAAGGATAGATTTCTTGATATTTTAGTCAGTTGGTGTTTTATGAGTGTGTTTTATGAGTGTGTTTTGAAGCGGAGGAGTAGACTCTTTGCACTTAACTGGAGGAGAAATTTCTGTAAACATTTTATCCTTGCATTGACGCGGACCCAAGATGGACCTTGTACGTATATACGTAATTATACCATGTGGAACAGACTACCGTCTGTTGCTGCACAACAGACGGTAGTCTGCTGCCTCATTGCTGCAGGGTTCATCATGTCCTCCCCTGTCATTATATTGCTCAAGATGTTCATTATATTGGTCAGTAGCCCACCACTGCTTGCCGGGACGCCGTGACGTACGCTCACATGTATTATACTCCTACACACGGGCAGTATACCTGGTACACTCTAGTATTATACCTGCTACACTGAAGTATTATACCTGCTACACTGAGGTATTATACCTGGTACACTCGAGTATTATACCTGCTACACTGAGGTATTATACCTGCTACACTGAGGTATTATACCTGTACACTCGAGTATTATACCCGCTACACTGAGGTATTATACCTGGTACACTCGAGTATTATACCTGCTACACTGAGGTATTATACCTGCTACACTGAGGTATTATACCTGCTACACTGAGGTATTATACCTGTACACTCGAGTATTATACCTGCTACACTGAGGTATTATACCTGCTACACTGAGGTATTATACCTGCTACACTGAGGTATTATACCTGTACACTCGAGTATTATACCTGCTACACTGAGGTATTATACCTGTACACTCGAGTATTATACCTGCTACACTGAGGTATTATACCTGCTACACTGAGGTATTATACCTGCTACACTGAGGTATTATACCTGGTACACTCGAGTATTATACCTGCTACACTGAGGTATTATACCTGCTACACTGAGGTATTATACCTGGTACACTCGAGTATTATACCTGCTACACTGAGGTATTATACCTGTACACTCGAGTATTATACCTGCTACACTGAGGTATTATACCTGTACACGAGTATTATACCTGCTACACTGAGGTATTATACCTGTACACTCGAGTATTATACCTGCTACACTGAGGTATTATACCAATTACACTGAGGTATAATACCGATGCACTGACGTATCATATCTGTACACTGAAGTATTATACCCGTATACTCGAGTATTACATCCATCCACCTATAGAATTACGTGAAGACCTCCTTGCCGTCTCGCTGAGCGCCTCCTGCGTGTTCACTCCACTAAAACTTGTCTGTGTCGCTCTGGCCGATAACCTAAGCTGGAGGGAACACATCAGCACCGTCATCAGGTCCTCCAGCCTTCGCCTCCACTACCCTCTAAGCAGACGCTCGCTCCTCGCTCCACCTGAACTCAAAAACGTGTGCACGACTTTCTTCCTCCCCGTTTCACAACACTGTGTAGATCAGGCTACTTGAGGGTTGTGGAAGGTAATAGATCCGTGGATTTCTGGATCTCGCGCGCGCGTGTGTGTGTGTAATGTTCTAAAGGTGGGCGCTGGAGCCGCGCAAACACGGAGTGAAGACGGCGTTGGAAACGGTGAACGGGAGGGATAAAGACGGCGTGGGTGACGGTAAACAGGAATAAAAACGGCGTGGATGACGGTAAACAGGAATAAAAGCGGCGTGGGTGACGGTAAACGGTAGTGATTAAAGCGGCGTTGGTGACGGTGAACGGTAGTGATAGAAATAGCCCCAGCGACAGTGATGGGTAATGATAAAGATGGCTTCATCGACGGTCAACGGCAGTGAAAAAAAAAGAAAACACCAACAACAGGGCGTTGGTAACAGTCAACGGCAGTGACAAAGACCGCGTCATCAGTAGTGATAAAAACGGGGAACTGGTGGCTGTAAAGCGTAGTGATAAAAACGGCGTTGGTGACGGTAAACGGTCATTAAAAGTGTGTTGGTAACGGTAAACGGTAACGGTAAAAACTGTTGTTGATGATAAACGGAAGGCTACGTATACATTCCAGGCATAATATGTGCCCTTTTGATCATTATTCCATTCTTATTTTTTCTCTACCATTGGAGGGAACAAGAAGAGAAGCTAGACCAAACTGGAGATGGAAGGATGGAATGAAAAGATTTTAAGTGATCGGGACCTAAACATGCAGGAGGGTGAAAGGCGTGCATGGGATAGATTGAACTGGAACGATTTGATAGACAGGGACCGATCGTGCTGTCAATGGACTGAGCCAAGTGCCTGTGGAGCGGCCGAAGAAAAACCATGGGAAGGTTTGTGGGGCCTGGTAGGGGAGAGGGAGCTGTAGTTTCGGTGCATTACACATTACATGATGTATATATATATATATATATATATATATATATATATATATATAGTTTCCTACAACGGCAAGGATTCGAACCACCGCCGCCACGCGTGTGGAGTCTGGGTTTGCAAACCATTAAGCTTTAGAACACGTAGTCAAGACATGACTATTCGATTACAAGTAATCGAATAACCTCCGTCTTATGTACATAAGCCAAGCGCTCT